>NC_136410.1:239478233-239493233 GCF_051521515.1 Lactuca serriola
TATCGGCTCTCCGAACACCTACAATCATAATAGTAACTCTAAAATCCCCCTCTGGCATGTATCACAATATGGTTTTCTTTGGGCTCCCGGCACGAAAACTTCTCAGGGGGTCACCCATCCCTGGATTGCTTTTGCCCGGGAACGCTTAACTGTAGAGTTCTTATTGTTGGATTAGGTGTCTAAGCCTATAACTATATTTGGTATGTACTTGACCCGATAGTAGCATGGTCCTTTTGGGTTGCTTTCACCGGAGCACCTTTACTAGATGATTAGTGGAGAGAGAGGATAATATAGTTTATTAATATATTATAAGAACAATATATAAAAGGAGAAATCATGTTAGTTACTTAATATGTTGGTCAAGAATTAATTTAGAACTAATTTAGTGATAATAATATATTAATTGAACTTAGGGGACTGGAATTGCAATTACGAGATAACTGAATTATGGGATGTGGATCCTTATAAAGGAGGTGGACGAAATTAAGAGGGGAAGCCCGCTTGAAATCGTCCAAGGGCCTCATTCTGGAAGGTGTCATTGGACTGCTTAAGCCTAAGCTATCAAATTAGGGTTTTAACTGAAACCCTAGTAGCACAACTATAAAAGGGACCCTAGGGCATCATATTTCGGCCTACACTTGAATCCTAGAGTTCTTAGAGCCAAAATTAATCCTCCATACCTCTCTCCAAGATCATCCAACTTGCTTTGGTGTTTGTGAGCCATCAGAGGTATTACACTTGTGATACTAAGCTCTTGAAGCTGAAGATTCTAGCCATTTGTGAAAAGTAATCATCTAAATCTGGTTTAGTTGTAGATTTCAAATTTCATATGCTAGATCTAGGGTTTACAAGCTTTGGATAATTTATATGTACAACAGCGAAACCTAGATCCAAAGCTTTAGGGTTTTGCATGTGCACATAGGATTGTTCTTATGCTCAAAACCCATTAGTGGTAACAGAGCCTTGACTGGTTTCAATTGTATTTGATTCTTACATGCTCTTTCATAGCTTTGAAAATCGTTTTTTTTAAATGCCCAACTCACGACGTGACTCACTGAGTTCACGATGTGAGTTCAGTAAGATCTGATGGACTCGACGAGTCCAGAAGGCTGCTCGAAGAGTCAGAGGATCAGATGGCTCAAAACTCAGATTTTTTGACTTATTTTGTGTTTGGATAATTACCAAAATTGTTTTTGAATAATAAAATATGGTTTTATATATATTGTGATTATCCTTAACAAAATAAAAGATAATTATCTTTTAATTAGATAATTATTGTCTTATGGGATAAACTTTAATTATTTGAATTATTTGATTGAATTATCATGCCATGAAATTGGATTAGGTCAAATTAAGATAATCATTAACGATTTGTTTAATTCAATTATTTCTAATTTGATCTAGTATGTTTTGGAAAGTTCAAAACTTGCCCTCAAGTTTTGAAATTTAAATTTTTTTAATTAAAAGTTTAATATTGAAATATTTAAATTCTAAACCCTTGAATTCTACAAGTTTAAAATCCGACCATTATACTATTATTATATTATAAGATTAACATATATATATATATATATATATATATATATATATATATACATATGATTAAGCTAGTCTTACTATTAGTAGGCCTCATTCACGAATCCGATTTATAAGGGGGGTATAAGGAAATTTCCTATAAAATGGCGATTGAATGGGTGTCCACTCTCACCCACCAATTCCTAGTGGAGATTCGTTAGCCGAACGTGTAGGATAGGGCAACTAATTCCTCATTATAAGTATAATGATTAATAAAATAACTAAATGTTTTTAGAAAATTCTCAATCTTAGTTACTTTAGGAAAAATATGAAATTCTATGTTATTCCATAAAATTACACATTGCACCTTGCCAACTTGTTAGTAGAGTGTGTGGGACTAGCTTGGGTGGCAAAGGGTGGTTCGATGTTTGTTATAGACTAATCGAGCGTGTGTGGTTTACCGATACATTGGTCAGGTGGTAAATGCCATCGAGAGCACCAAGTACATTTGCATGGTTATTCACACCTTGTTTGTGATCCTCGGTATCTCAGTCACAAACTTGAAGGGCATAATCGAGATTTAAACATGTCATTGAAAATTTCAATGAATTTCAAAAGAATATAGGAGTTTCAATACGTTAATTATTTGTTTAATTAAATTATTTGTAATTTGATCTAGTATGTTTTCAAAAGTTCAAAACTTGCCCTCAGGTTTTGGAATTTAATTATTTTTTGTTGGTTAAAACTTTAATTTTGAAATATTTAAATTCTAAACCCTAGAATCTTATAAGTTTAAAATTCGACCCTTATACTATTATTATATTATAAGATATATATATATATATATATATATATATATATATAAGATTAAGCTAGTTCTTACCATTAGTAGGCCTCATTCACGAAGCCGATCTATAAGGGGGTATAAGGAAATTACTTATAAAATGGTGATTGAATGGTTGTCCACTCTCACCCACCACTTCCTTGATTGGTGGGGGGTCGTTAGTCGAACTGGTAAGGATAGGGCAACTAATTCCTCATTATAAGTATAATGATTAATAAAATAACTAAATGCTTTTACAAAATTCCCAATCATAGATACTTTAGGAAAAGTGTGAAATTGTATGTTATTCCATGAAATTACACTTTGCACCTTGCCAAGTCGTTAGTGGAGCGTGTGTGGCTAACCGACACACTAACTTGGGACTAGCTTGGGTGGCAAAGGGTGGCTTGATGTTTATCATAGACTAATGGAGCGTGTGTGGTTTACCGACACATTAGTCAGGTGGTAAATGACATTGAGAGCACCAAGTACATTTACATGGTTATTCACACATTATTTGTGATTCTCGGTATCCCAGTCATAAACTTGAAGGGCATAATCGAGATTTAAACATGTCATTGAAAAGTTCAATGAATCTCAAAAGAATATAGGAGTTTCAATACATTAATTTTTTGTTTAATTAAATTATTTGTAATTTGATCTAGTATGTTTTGAAAAGTTCAAAACTTGCCCTCAAGTTTTGGAATTAATTTTTTTTTCTTGGTTAAAAGTTTAATTTTGAAATATTTAAATTCTAAACTCTAGAATTTTACAAGTTTAAATTCGACCCTTATACTATTATTATATTGTAAGATTTATATATATATATATATATATATATATATATATATATATATATATATATATATATATATATATATATATATATATAGACAACGGTGGGATCGGCGACTACCTCATCTCGTCCCATAGATAGAAATCTCCCGGTGTTGCCAGTTGTTGCTGCCTTGGGGCAGTTTCTCTTGAAGTGCCCGACTTCACCACAACCGTAGCAGTCCTGACCGACACACGATCCAGAAGTTTGATTGGTTGATTGGGTTGGTGCTTTGCAGAATCGAATCGTATGCCCCTTTTTACTACAATTGGAGCACGACGATTCACGACATGGACCAGGGTTATGGTGGAAGTTACACTTGTCACATCGAGGAAGGGTACCAGCATACCTACTGGTAGGTGTTTGAGCTGAAGAAGCAACAGCAGAAACAACAGCAAGAATAGTAGCAGGGTGGACTGCCACGATTTGCTTCTTCTTTGAGGTCTCTTTGGAAGATTGACCCTTTTTCTTCTTCCAAAATTTTCTTTTCTCACCACTACTTTTTGCCGGTTCAGGAGCGATGGCCACTTCTTCTAGATCATCCCCATGGTTGATCAGGGTATGCACCAGGCATTTAGCACTGTCGAAAGTGTTTGGCTTCGCAGCCAAAACATAACCCTTGGTTGGCGGGGTCAATCCCCAGATGAATCTTTCAATATTTTTACTTTTCGATGTAACCATTCCCGGACAGAGAAGCGCCAGGTCTTCAAATCTGGAGGTGTAAGCGGCGACATCGGAATCCTTCATTTTAAGGTTCCAGAGTTCATGTTCCAACTTCTGCATTTCGCCCCATGGGCAGTATTCAGCAAGTAGAAGTTCTTTCATGCTCTCCCAAACGATAGCATTGGCTACAGGTAGGGTTAAGGATTTGACTCGGCCATTCCACCAAGTCAGAGCTTTATCGGTGAAAGTGCAGGCGGCGAACTTCACCTTGTGAGATTCAGAACAGGCACAGATTTCGAAAATAGACTCGATCTTCTCAAACCATTGAGTCATAGCAATAATACCTCCAATGCCATTGAAAGATGTGGGTTTCGCGTTCATATAATCTTTGTAGGAACACTCCTTTTGGTGCCCCTAACTACCTTCCTAGTTTTGAGGCTGAGTACCACCTCCTGGCCCACATGAACCATCGGGGTTCATTTGTGACATGGCAGCAGCCACATCAGCAGTAACGACTGCTTGGAACATGGCGGCATCAAATGGAGAGGGAGGTGGTGGTGGAGGAGGATTGTTGTTCTTTGAGCTGGGTCTTTTCCTTGAAGGCATCTTGATCTAAAATGATTAGCAAGGAGAGGATGGTAAGTCCTCTGAATTGAATCAAGAGATATGGAACAAGAGATATCTCATTATGACAGATAGAGTGTTCTACTACGCGATAATATATAGAAAAGCTATCAAAGCAAGGAAATTTTATCGCTAAGGGGAATGAGTAGCAACAATTGAACAAGGATTTCTATAACAAAGTTGGCTCTAGAAAATACTCCCATAGTATTTATGTTTCGCTACAACGATGACTCATTTCTTAGATATTAGGTAAGTTTTAGGCTTGCTGCACATCATAGTCATTCCCAAGCACATGTTGGCCGTGTCTCGAATGAATATAGTTGATCAGGCTATATTGACCCTAGACACGACTACATAACTGTCCAGGTTTAACCATAATGTACAACACCCAATTACTTATGTTTTGTTCTACTCGAGGTTACGGTTTCTGGCGTTTAGGTATTCTTGTATACTTGGAGTAAAAATACTTGTATTTTTAAAGTATACTTTTAGTTTAGAGTACTTCGTCCCCTTTGTGTTTATAGTTATATAACATGTAAGGTTTGGTATACTTAGTTCACTATAAACAAGGTCTCTGATACCAATCTGTCTCACCCTGAAACCGATGGTGGAAACGTTCCTGGGCGGAGGACGTCATGTAAAGTATCACAACCAGTGCACATAGTAAGCATAGTAAACACAACCATTACATTACATAGGAATATTTACATTTGTTTGAAAGCAAAGTAATACATGTTTTATATATACATCAGTATATCAAAAGTAAAGACGAGACTCCTATATGCTCCATCTTCTCCAAAAGAAAGCGGGTTACCTGTCTAACGTGAACTTGAGAATACAAGCATTTTTAGAAATATCAGCATAAAGCGGGTGAGTTCATAAGCGGTTTGTTTCTGTGAAAGAAAAGGTTCCTTTAAGTTTCCAAAAAGTTTTTTCCCAAGAAAATCCCATATTTTCTTATAAAATAAGTGTGGTTATCCATTTGTTAAGCAGTCTGTTTATGACAAGTCAAGTTAACTTATCCCAGGAGAAACCCTTATTTTCCTTAAAAGTAGGTGATTGGTTATCGATCCAGATTGAAAAGTACAAGTATCTACCATACTTGCAATGTTAAGTAAAATTTCCCTGAAAGATTAGTTATCCTTGAAAAGTACATTAGTTTTAACACATATATAAAACTAATAAGTAGGTTGTGAACTAATACCTAAGGGTATTACTGATATCCTCTAGTAATCAAAACAGTTATTACTTTCAGGTTAGTTCACTAGGTTCGTTATTACTTAAGAGTAAATCTCCATTATCTAAGTTGCGAGTTCCATAACCATACAATAACTAGATATGGCGCGTAACGGGGCCAATATCATTTATGACTTTTTTTCACCCGTAGACCTGTCGGTCCCACTATAGCTAGCAGCAAGGTGCGGGGTAGTCAGCCCCGTATAGATCTATACACTAAAGTCACTACAGGGGCGGTCCTCCACTCACGTATCCCTGTGGAGTCTTTCAGAGGACGTGTCTCCAATGTTAAGAATAACGAATTTACAAGTAATAATACGGAAAAATCCAATTTTATGAATGGCATGAAATTCTTCGTGAAATATAAAATATAACATTTTACAATAAGTTTCACAGTTAGTTTGAAAACTAGTTCTGCAAGTTAAACGGTTGGTTAATACGGATTTCAGTGTAAAAAGCATACTAAACATGTAACATTTCATACGAAATAATAAGTTTTGAGTACAAGAATCCTTGTACTTTCGCTTGTATTCTCCCCCTGAAAACATGAAAAATACGGAAAATAGTGTAGGGTATGAACCTACCAGACGAGAAATGTGTCGGGTAGGATGCTAAGTATCAGTTTAAGGCTTGAACATGCGCGAGGTTCGATCACACCCCGAAACCGATGGCGGAAACATTCCGGGGCGGAGGACGTCATGTATATCGCAACCAATGTATATAGTGAGCGTATTAAACACAAAACATTACAATACATAGAATTATTACATTTTTATGAAGTCAAACTGTTACAAGTGTTATTCATATATATCATATGAACAAAAGTTTAGACGAGTGTTCTATACGTCCCGTCTTCTCCAAAAGATCGCAATGTACCTATCTAATGCGGACCTGAGAATACAAGCAATTTAAAAATCAGCATTAAGCTGGTGAGTTCATAAGCAGTTTGTTTTTCTGAAAATGAACGAGTTTCCTTTAGTTTTCTGTAAAAGTTATGAATCTAAGAAAATCCATATTTTCTTAAAAGTAAAGTTTAGTTATCCATTAGTTACACGGTCTAGTTATGAACAGTTCAGTTATCCCATGAAAACCCTTATTTTCCTAAAAGTAAAGTTTAGTTATCCATTAGTTACACGGTCTAGGTAAGATCAGTTCAGTTATCCCAGGAAAAACCCTTATTTTCCTAAAAGTTTGTGTTTGGTTATCGACTCCAAATGTAATGTACAAGTATCTACCATACTTAAAATGTTTGTGTGAAGTTTCCTGAAATCCTGGTTATCCTTGAAATGTATGTTGGTTTTAACACGTATATAAAACTATTGTGCGGAAAGTAAACTAATTCTTAAGGTTATTAGCTTACTAAATTCATTATTACCAACAAGTAAATCTCCGTTATCTAAATTGCGAGTTCCATAACCATACAGTAGACTAAATATGGTAATAAGTAGTCCAACAGCAATTTATGACTTTCGTCACCCTTGAACCTTTCGGCTCGGCTGTAGCTAGCAGCCAGGTGCGGGGTAGTCAGCCCCGTATAGATCTATACACTCAAGTCACGCTCTCCCTCCAGGAGATTCTGGTTACAGGGGCGGTCCTCCACTCGCGTATCTTTGTGGAGTGTTACAAAAGACATGTCTCCAATTATTAAGATTAACGAATTTACAAGTAATAATGCGGAAAATCCTGTTTTAAGTTCTACTTACAAAAGGAACCCTCCACTCGCATATCTCTGTGGAGTGTTACCAAGGACGTGTCTAAAGTTCTAAGTTTAATGGATTTTAACAATAATGAAGTGAAAAATCATTTGCGAAAAATACAATGTAACACTATGTAATAAGATTTGCAATCAGTTGAAAACTAACTCTGCAAGTCAAACGGTTGGTTAATACGGTTTCAATTGTTAAAAGCATATGCAATATGAAACATTTCAAATGAAATAATAAGTTTGAGTACAAAATATCCTTGTACTTTTTGTTGTATCCCCCCCCTGAAAACATTGAGAACACGAAAAAAGGTGTAGGGGTATGAACTCACTAGACGAGAATTGTGTTGGTTTGGAAACTAAACGTCAGTTCGGTGCTTGAACATGTACGGGCTTCCTATGTAATGTCAAAATATACACATTTGTATCTAATTAGGCTTTGTACCACTAATTAGTTGAGGATATACACTTTGACACGCGAAAACACTTCAACTCAAGTGTTCGGAGTGACCCGGGTGGCAATTATGGATGTGTAGGACCTAGATAAGGAGTTTACTCTTCAAGAGTAAGCCCTTAGGGAGTTTAAGGTCCAATGACCATATCCCCATGATTTTATGTCTGCAAACTCATGGGTGGAGTGTTCTTGGGTGGTAAGTGGTCTTACAATGCACAAGGGAAGGTTCTAGGGTTGATTCCATGGCTTAAGAAGTGATTGGGACTTAAATTGACTTAGGAAAAGGAGTTTACGGTCTAAGAAGATGTTCTTGGTGAGTTTACTACCATAAACACATGATTTTACGGCCGTAAACTCATGTTTGTCCGTGAATAATGTGTTTTGGTGGTTGTAGGTTAAGCATACAAAGTTCTAGGTCCAATTCTAAGCCATACAAGGTGTTAAGGGCACTTTAACACTCTTTGGAGGAGTTTATGGTCTAAGAAGGGGTGTTTATGTTCCAAGAATGTTCTTGGGCCATAAACTCAAGTGTGAATCATTTGTGTGTGTTTTGGTGCATCTCATGAAGGAATGTAATGTTCTATGCACTCATGGAAGCTCATAGAAGCTTTTGGAGGTGTATAATGGGCAATTTAACACCTTAAAAGGTTTTTATGGTCTATGAATGAGGGTTTACGGTCCAATCATGTTCTTGGACCGTAAACTCAAGCTTACCCCTTAAATGCTAAGATTTTGGTGCTCTAAGTCCATTCCTGCAAGCCCATAGGTCATAACTATGCACTAGAAGTGGTTTGGAAGGGTTTTGGGGTTTCAAAACCCTCTTTAGGGGTGTTCACGGTTTTGGGAGGGTTCCCAAACCGTAAACACTTGTTCATGTGTGTTTTGAGTGATTCAAACATGGATTTGCATACCAATCAAGTTAAACAACAAGCTCGGATAGATTGCTTACCAAATTGAAACTTGAAAAGGGATTTTTGGGATCAAACTCGAGTACTAGAGATATAGTAGTGAGAGAAAGTGTTTTAAGAGAGAGGAGAAGCTTCAAAATAATGTCACTCAATCCCTTATATAGGGGTTGAGTTTATGGACTGGTGGAATTCTACCCGATACTGATGTTAGGCGAGGCTTTTGGTCGGACCCGGTTAAGTTGTTGTAACCCGACGTGGTCTAAAGTAAAAAATTTACAATTACTAAATTGGGGTGTTGTCATGGGTTTCTAACGTGTTTGGACCCCCATTAAGTCATAATAGAAGTCTCTAAATAAATGACTTAAGTTAAAATGTAAACGGAAACAATCTGAAAATGTCTAATTTTAATAACGGAACGGGTTACAAAGACAGGATAAACTTCGGGTTGTCACATTGAAAGGGCGTTTTTTTTGGATCAAAACTCGAGTTTTAGAGAAAGAGTAGAGAGAGAAAGTTATGAGAAGGTGGTAAAAAGCTTAAATGGAGTCACTCATCCTTTATATAAGGCTTGAGTTTGTGGCCAAGTGGGAATCCACCCAATACCGACGTTAAACGGGGTTAAAAATTTTACCCGATTAATTTGTCGTAACCCGACTTAGTTGTAAGTAAAACTTTTCCTAACGAATATTGAGGGTGTTTTAACGTGTTTCTAATGTTTTCTGACACTTATGAAGTCAAAATAAAAGTCCCAATTTAATTAACTTATTCCAAAAGTTAACAGAAAATTTTAATAAATATAAATTTTATTAATGGAAATGGGATACAATGACGGAATAAATTTCAGGTTGTCACAATGCCTTACTTTCTTTCCCTGTTTTAAGGAATCTTTTCCTATCTATGCCCTAAGTAGCATTTTTCTATGAAACTATCTTGTACTGCAAGTACTTTTAATTAGGCCCTTATGCGGCCTGAACCTTTCTACTCTGGATATGATGTAAGACCTTCTCTAAGGTCATTTTTTCCTGAACTTATGCATCATGAATATCAAAGATATTGGCAGTCGGCTAACTTCTATGTCATTCTTTATTCAAATACTTTCGTTATGCTATCATGGGAGTCTATCTGAAACCTAGTCTAGTCGAGTTATTGAACTAGGGTATTCTAGCTTAGGGATAATTCCAATTCTTCTTCAAGGGTTGGATCATGTTATTTACCAACCAATGGTACCCTGTTTTAGACGTCAAGCATCATAAGACCATACTACGAACTTACTTTTATTCTATTCTGGGACTGCATCATAGGGATGTAGGTCAAACTTTCGCGAACATACTTCTATTCTATACTAGGGCTACATCATAGGGATGTAGGTCAAACCTCCAAGAACATTCTGCTACTCTCTACTTGATGAATCGAAATTCATCTAGGTTCAACCATACTAGCTCACGAACTCCTTTTCTTTTCGTGTAACAGAATCATGTCGGCATCCGGAAATAGTCAGTCGAACAACGAAACCCCTTCCTTTCCTATGGACGCCGCTACTTTCCATGCCGCAGTTACAGTTGCCGTGATGGCTGCCGTGACAGCTGTCCTTGCAAACCGCAGCGATGTCAACGCAAACAAGACTGATAAAGGAGTTGACAATCCCGATCGTTGTAACGATCCAAGAAATCAACAAATAGTAACAGTCGCCACCGCCCAAAACAACAACTCAGAGTTCAAGAAACGAAAACGTCAAGCCCAAGTGGAACGCAAGCGATTTCAGAGGATTTCCATGCAACAACAACCAGTGGCAACCCCGGCCATCACAACACCGGTCAAACGATATGAAGGAACACTCCCGAAGTGCGACCGGTGCAACTATCACCATAAGGGAATTTTCCGAGTACGACAATGCAACAATTGCAACAAGATGGGGCACATTGCTCGTTTCTGTAGAACTACCTCCACCACTGGAGCTAGCCTAGTTTCCTATAGTTGTGGTGAGGCAGGGCACTATTATAGAAATTGTCCAAAAGAGAAGATCAACGAAAGCAACCGTGTCCCCATAACTCCTACTCGACACTTCACTTCCACTACCGATGCTGGCACTAGCCAGATATGTCATTTATATGGAGGGATGGGACATCTCAAGAAGGACTGTCCAATATCAAAGAACTCAGGCGCAGACGGGAAGATTCTCAGGATCACAGCTGTAGGAGAAACTACGTCGGACCCTCGTTGGAGTATCTATGGCGTTCATTGTAACAGACTTATAAACTGTTTAAAACTAGTGCAACTAGAGTCTTATCTTTTGTGAGATCCCGGCAGTAAAGGGACCCTCATGCTGCGTATACTTATCTTTTGTAGTATACCTGATTCGCAGCAATAGTCTTGTAGTAAGTCTAAAGTACTATAACTCTGTTAAAGATTGCACTGTTGTGTTTTGTCTGTAACGCCTTATGTTCAATTCTAATGTCTTTAGTTTCCATATGATTCCGACATTATCAGACAAATTAAGTCAATTTGATCCGCACAATACCAGTTTCGTGCGCACATCTCTTTCTCCGAAATTGCCTTTCTAGTGAATCCGTCATATCAGAACTCGGAAGTACTCATGCATGGAGTACCTCATGTTTCTTATCCTTTCCAAAGAAATCTCAACAAGCCTCCCCGAAGTACCACTCATACAGTACGTGAAGTTCAATCCAAAGATCCATACGGTTGATCTATCGCTGAAGAATGTATACATAGGGGTGGTATAAAATTAAGGTTCTACAGGTTTAGAGTTGATGATTCCACTTGAACTTCTTTTCCTAGTTGGGATGTGAGCTTAAAGAAGAATCAGTTATTCAACTACCTTTTCAATCTTAATTACATACGACTCGTATACACGAGACTGCGATTGATGAACCATGTATGACTTCTAATATGAACATTAGGACAGAGACTGCCCAAGACTACGAGTAATCGAATTCTCATGTGAACAAACTTAGGACCCAGTGCGACTCCTGCAACCAGATCGCCCTACGGTCTAAACACCCACATAAATACAAGAACAATCCGGACAACTTAGCGAACTACTCAGCAATAGAATTGGAAGGCCAGGCTTCTCACCCTGGAGAGCTCTAGTCTTATTCTTCTAGAAGTAGAAGGATTTTATCATATGTACCTCGATTATCGGGGACTTCATCAAGATTCCATTAGAAATCATTCTCTCTGCCTCGCATAGATGAATTGGTTTAGCAAACACAATGAACGAATTACCTTTCAGAAATGGACCTGAGATCCGAATATCACCAGTTTCGAGTGTTAGCGAAGGATATCCCGAAGACTACCTTTCGAACTCAATGTGGACAATTCTACTCCGTAGTGATACCCCTCGGATAGGACCAATACGCCCGTAGTATTCGTGAGCTTAATGAATAGGGTACGCCATTCTTGCTTCGATAAGCTCGTCATTGTCTTTGAAAATGATTTACTTATTCACTCTCGTAGTAAGAAGGAAACCATGCAAACATTACCCTCAGAGAAACTCTTCGCGAAGTTCTCTAAATACGAGTTGTAGATTCGAAGAGTTGGATTCCTAGGAGACATTATTAGAAATGTGGGAATTTTTAGGACCCTTCCAATGGTCAAAAACCGTTGAGAAATTGTAGGTACCGAAGACGCTTACGAAATTCACTAAATTTTAGGTCTTGCAGGCTTACTGTCAGGAGTGCATTAAGAACTCCTTGCGAATTACAGAAGCCTTACGACTTTAACCCAGCAGGGGGTGGCCCTTGACTGGGAAGATAAGCAAGAAAAAGAAACCTTGGAATTCCAAGTGAGACACCCAATTTGTTTTGGAAGTCTCACTCTGGGAAGGCTTAGGACGCTTCGTAAAGCATGGAAAGCTAAATTCAAGATAGTCAGGACCTTCGAGATTCTTGCCTTGCCAGAATCGGCCCTGTATCTCACAAACTCAATCTACCCCGCGAGCTTAGTAACGTACATTCTATTCTTCATGTCTCGAGCTTGTAAAAAGTATCGATCCAATGAGACTCTTGAAATCCCACTCGAAGAGATCGAGTCCCACAAGAGCCTCACATATGTGGAAGAACCGTAGTGACCATGCACCGAGAGGTCATGCGAATGATTCATACTCGTTAACCTTTAGTGAATGTCCGTTGGGATGCCAACCAAGGATCCGAATTCACTTGGGAGCGCGAGAATCAATCATTTAGGAAGTATCCCCACTTTTAGGCTCGATTATTCACGCCTACTTCCTTACCTAAATTCTAATTTCGGGACGAAATTCCTTCTAAAGGGGGATGATGTGACAACCGAAATTTCTATTTTGTACAACCCTTCAATTCAATAGAAGTCGGAAAAGTTGCTGCTAAGTTTCAAACTTTTTGGAACAAGTTTGAGTATTTAAGGATTTACACTTCGGGTGATATCAGGAGAGATGATGCCCTAGGGGTTATTGTGCAACACTGTTATTCCAAAACTCCAAGAAATTAGAGTTTACTGCCTGAATAAAATATTTACAGCCAAAAACCCTAAATCTGGAAGTATATATATATATATATATATATATATATATATATATATATATATATATATGACAATTAGTCATTATTTACTCTTTTTCCAAATCTTAAGATCCAAATCCAATTCTCTCTCAAGTATCATCCAAAAGTTTTTCAAGATCTTCAATCTAGTAAGTGTTTCTATCCTTCTTAAGTTGTTATATGACTTAATATAGTGTTTTAACACACTTCTAACTGTGAAATCATTCCAAAAGGGTCAATCTTCAAGTTTCACCAAGAACACCAAGAACATACACTAGTGTTCTTGGACTTTTAGCACCTTTTCAAGCTTCTACCTTGTAAGTGCTTCTATCCTAGAATCCTATAAGATTTGATACACTTCAAAACACCAAGAAAGCACCCAAGAAACCAAGGATCAAGGGTGTTTACGGTCCAAGAACATCTTGGGCCGTAAACCCTAATATTGGTGCCAAAGTGTGCCATATCCTTTCATAAGCCTTGGAAATTAACCTAGAACCTTACCTTGATGTGTTTAGCACATACAAATCACCAAAATATATCATTTATATGTGTTTAAGGTTTGGGGATCTCCCAAAACCGTAAACACCCCAAAATGTGTTATGATGACCCATATTCCTTCCTTACGCCTAGAATCAAGCCTAGACTTTTACCTTGAAGTGTTTAGGACTTGAAAACATTAAAATACCATGGTCCATAGGATTTTATGGCAGCAAACACATGGAGAAATGGTCCATGGGCCGTAAACTCCATTGAGGAGTGTATTGATGCCACAAACACTTCCTAAGGCTTAAACATGAAGTAGGAATGCTTGGAATGACTTAGAAGACTTCAAATCAACAAATGGTCAAAAGCATAGGTTTATGAACGTAAACTCAATATGTTATGGTCTTTAGGGAGTAAACCCATATTAGGGGTTCCTTTGAACCCTAAGCTCAAAAGCTTTGTCCTACAACACTTAGATGCAATCCTTAGCACTTATAACACTTATATAAAGTGTTTAACATGTCTTAGGATGTCTTAACTTGGTTATTTAATTGTTTAAAGGCTAATTGGTTACATATATGTGATATTATATGTTAACTAGGATCATAGAGTGTGTACAAGTCTTCACTTGACACCTAGCATCCTATACAGTCCGTTCAATCCCAACCACTTGCTACAGGTGAGTTCATACCCCTTAATCAATTGTTTAAATGTTTTTAAATGCTTTTATGGGGGGGGGGATACAAGTTGAATCATGCTAGTTTTTATATCAATCACATGTGATGAATAAGTAGCATACAAATGGATTTACTACTCTTTTAGCTGTTTTACTAGACAGAGTACTTCAAATGGCTTTCCAAAACGTTTTTACTTGTTTAAAACAATTTATCAAATTGTCTTACATACTGAAGGTTTCTTTTCAAACTCTATTACAATTGTGTTTCAAAACAAAGGTCTCCTTATACTTTAAACTATTCTCATCAAACAAATTGTTTTCAAATCGTTTTACACACTGACATCAAGTCAGCTTCTCCTAGTTATAAAACTTTTCAAAGGTTTTACAAAACTTCTTTTATACTTTTATATTGTCAATTGCATGCCTATATATATACTTATATAAGTAATGTTTAAAGGATTTAGGAAGACTAGCTCGCTCTACCTCCTTTTCCTCGTTGGGATGTGGCTTTAGGGCATCGGTTATCCGTCCGAAGGTCATCTAAGTATC